>NW_027509762.1:582642-595142 GCF_048541705.1 Temnothorax americanus
AAAAAATCAATTAAAGTAAAAATATTTTGTTAAACCATAAAAAGCATTTACATTCTTACTTTTCTATAGACTCACCGGTTTTTTCTAAACACTTTCCATCGAAGCATCCATTTTTTAATGTTTTCTGCGCTGAGAGATTCGTTATGAGGAGGTTCAACTAATTCAGCACTGCTGTTTTCAACTTCTCATTTTTCTCAAACTGTTAAGAACGAAGCCGTTTCTTAAGATGAAGCGAAAACCACTTAATACAAGAGTATTTGAAAAGTTTTTACTTGAATTACTGACATTTTTTACTTGAATTTTTTACATAGTGTGGACTACAGAGTATGGATATGCATTGTCATTGAGAGCGATATCTAACATCAACATCTCACACTTTCCTTTATCTTAAGAAAAATTAAGAAGCAGCAGTGTTGAGCTGACTAAACTTCCGAATGGCCTCCACAGAAAAAAAACTAGTATCTTGGTATGAAAAATATTTGAATGCTCAATTAGTCCTTACTTTTGAATCACGCCTCGTATATAACAGATACAAGTAAAATAAAAATAGAATAAAAGTTTACAAGATATTTTATAAATTGTAAAATGTATCTTTTTGTTAAAAATTGACAATATTAAAAATAATATACATATATATTGTATATTGGTATCGGATGCATAATATTATTTAATATCTTGGGCCTCTGGCATAGTTATCGATCAGATGGAAGAATTCTATGGAATTTCGTTGCGACTTTATATTTTGAGGGTTGGAGTCAATATAATTTCCTATAACTATATACTTACAAAAAACATAACTTTCCTTTTTCTCAGCATAATTTATAGTATAATTTGCGTTTATAATTTTGTTACAATTTAATTACAAAATAATACATTTTACGTTGATTTACGTCATAATTTATATTATATAATTTGCTAAATTCAGATTTCTTTATATCATAGATATAAGAAAATTACTCGTATGTTTATTTACGACGATTTTTTGGCTTAAGCTGATTTTATTCGCGTATTCATTAAATTAATGAATTACACTAATATCCAAATTTCTTTTAAATTAATTATACTAGTAAATTAATTAAACCGGTATTAAGTAAATTTTATGTACTAGAAGTCGCGTTGTATTTCTGCGTTTCACTTTTCCGGCGAGTTTGTTCCTAATCGAATCACAGGTATTCGACAGCATCTGGGCAATGAATGTGCAGCATTACTGTCGTTGATCATCGTCATCGCGGATTGTACTGGTGCAGAAGGATTGTGTCACGTCAGAGAGCCGCCATGGACTCTCATGTGCCTATTGAGATTACCGCTTTGACTGAATCTAAGCAGACATAGCTTACACTGATACGGTTTTTCACCGGAGTGTATACGCAGGTGCTTAGTAAGCGTTGAGCTGTCGGAGAATGCTTTCTTACAGAATCGACACCTGGAAAAATGGAGAATACAGAAAAGAATTAGTAATTTAACATAATTTAAGGATAATTGTTAATCTGGAAAAAATATATATATGTTAACAATTATTTATATATACATATATATATATATATAAATATATATATATATATATATATATATATATATATGTATATGTATATGTATATGTATATATATTTAATAATTTAGTTTATATGTATAATTTAAAATAATCTTTTTAGAACTAATCTCCTTTTAAACTTTCAAATCGTTTAATTGCAATTTTATTAATTATTGCATATCTTGTTATTTCATGTTATTGTGAGATTAACAATTATCCTTAAATTATGTTAAAATATGTATACATATATAGTGGTATGAATTTACAACAACTATTGAAGCTTGTTGCACGAATCATGTAGAACCAGTGGCTTTGAAAACTTTGAAAGTTCATATCTCCGGAACGGTTTTTGCAAAAGATAATTTTTTGAGGTGTTTTGAAAACGCCTCGATGAAATCTACAGCTTTTATCTCAAGGAAAAAATTAAGTTCCATTTAAGAAATTGGTTGCCTACAAAATTTCCTGAAAATGACATCTGCAACATAACTCACATCGGGATCATGTGTTCCCCTTTAGACCATACAACTTTTGTTTGAAACATTTTTTCGTATTCTCCATATTTTTCGAGATACCTACGTCGATTAAAATGACTTAAAGATTTCACCTACAATTGCTTTTTATTGCTACTACTATTTGATTTCTTAGCATATTCTTTATTATATTTTAGTGCTGTCAAATCAC
Source organism: Temnothorax americanus (assembly GCF_048541705.1). NCBI lineage: Eukaryota > Metazoa > Arthropoda > Insecta > Hymenoptera > Formicidae > Temnothorax > Temnothorax americanus. The sequence goes on from NW_027509762.1 coordinate 584,855, forward strand.
CTTTAATAAAAAATGAACTAATTATGACATTATTTAAAATATCTGCTCGTATCCGACAAATACTGCCCACGAACAATAAGCGTTACAGGTGTAAAGTTTGACCAAGCAGCTTTCTCGCGGTACACATTAAGTAACGCTGATGCTGGCGGCCAACTGATTTGAAATCATTCCTATATCTAAACAGTTGTCCTCTTTCCCTCATCTCGTATTAAGCAATTAATGCTAAAGATCTCAAGTAACTGACACACACACACACACACGCACACACCCACACACACACACACACACACACACACACACACACACACACACACACACACACACACACACACACACACACACACACACACACACACACACACGGTGCCAATCTGTTCTTGCCACCAAATCACCCCCACTTTATCCCTTCACCATGTCTACTTTACCCACTTTGGTTGCGGTCTAAGTACTTGACGCTACAAATGCTTTGGAGCGTTCTTCTTCTCCTTCTTTCTTCATTGAAAGAAAAGAGAAGAGGAATGCTTCGAAGCATTTGTAGCGTCAAGTGGACCGCAGCCTTTATCCTCTGTACCTACCACCTCTGTATACATTATCTACCACTACCTTTTTTATACATAGGAATAATAGTACGATATATAGTGGTATCTTTACTTTTATCTTAGGTAAAGTTACAGTTGCCGACATCTTATCATAAAAAACTTGATAACTTCGAAACCGCCTGACCCAAAACAAATAAAATTATAGTGTTTTAAAAAGGTCTCAAGAGGGGTTATAAGAACATGCGATAAAAAATAGAAGGTCCTATTTAAAAAATTCAGGATAACTTTGACCTGACCTTGGCGACCAAGGTCGCCGGAAATAGGTCGGACCCAAGGTCAAACTGGCAAAATTCCGATAACTTTGGCGCCTTAATTTGACGATGGTTTCTGATAGTACTTTTAACGCAGAACAAAAAATTATATGGGTTTTATAGGGCTAACTAGAGTTTGGACACCGTCCGCCATTAACAGGGGAGAAGTTAGTGGGAGTGAGACAAAGCACATCCCGAAGTACGAGATTGGGAGGCTGTCTCTTTCGATCGTTCGCATAATAGGGAATTTGCATGATTTTTTTTTTTAAATTGCATTAAATAACTTGTATGTTCTTTTAATTGTCTTTTTTTTCGTAATTTTTTAACGCAAAATAACCGAGAAAATAAATAATAAATTATTGCATTATTTGAAATGCCGAAAACGGTCCGGAAACGACCGAGTCTTCCCGAACGCCGTGTGACGTCACACCGCAGTAAAGTAATACTTTTAACCATTGAAACAATCATTTATTTTAAAAAATGAGTAAAGCAAAGACACATAAAGCGTGTTTTGTACCTTTATGTAAAAGTACTGTTATTAAAACACCAGGTAAACTGTTTTTTTATGTACCTCAAGATAAAAACGTGAGAATACAAATAGAATTTTCCCGTTTGACGCTGACATAACCTATAACTCGCTGAGATAGAAAGAGAAGGGAGTATACTCGTGTGCACTCGGGTGACGTTTCCAAACGCAGCCTAGCAGACGGAGAGTTGAGACTATTGCAATGTGACGTCATGCACTTGTCAGCCAATCAAAATCGTTTTCTCACAGCACAGAAAATTTCAAATATTATTAAAATTTAATTTCATTTTTGACTATCTATTTATTGATTAAAATTTAAAATTTTGTTGTAAATAAATTTATAATAATGTATATTTAAATTACAAATAAAAAAAAATGCAATATTTTTTTCATGCAAATTCCCTATTCCCTGTTAAGGTGGTTCATGCAGTACTTGCAAGTCAAATAGGCAACTATTCTTATTACTGATAAATAAGTGTGATTTTTGTCCGTAAAAATTAGCATAATTAGATTTATTATTTATGACATCTTTAATGCTATACGACCTCTACGTAATTAAAATATTGAGACGACAGTCACATCTTTTACTAGAGTTGTGAGCTCTGTGAATATATGTAGGTACTATGTTGTAGCAGCGCGGCAACGTCAGCTGAGTCAGCAGTCTTCGTCGTCGCGATCTACATAATATGTACGTACAAGCGATACAAGTGTGAAATATAAGCTAAAGCGAGCAGCCTCGACGTAAAGGGACGTTTCGAGACGAAACAAAAAATTGATAGAATTTATTCCTCCGTGCGCTATACTCATCAGCTGACACGTGCGACGTTGCCAAGCTGCTGCTAGTGCCGCTCGAGCCCAGCCATCAGTTCCGTGTTGTCGATTTAGTCAATCGAAAAGTACGTTTTATTATTATATGGTTCGGTCAATGAACTCGGGCTTTCGTCAGTATCTTGGAAAATGTTTATTGCATCGTTTCGTCAGTTTTTGGTTCGTTCATCTATTTTTGAAGTATTGCAATTTTTGCAGCATAAGCCTCGTTTATCGGATAAGGGGTCCCTCCACCGCGTTAAATTGGCAAAGTTTACGGACATATATCTCCGGAACCAATCGGTTAAAAAATCCGAAATTTTACAGACACACTCGAGGAACGTTAACCTTTCATTTCATATCACATTTTCCGGGCTAAGTACATATGACCTAAATGCATGAACCACCTTAATGGCGGACGGTGTTCTAACTCTTACTAGAGGAACTCTAGGGCTAACCGCTCTGGTTTTCGAGATATACAGTGTTAAAAGTTGGTAAAACATTAGATTAAAGGCGACATCACCGATTTCAATGACCTTGATATGTTGTCAAGGACATAATTCTGAGTAACTTTTTCTTATAACTTAATCGTCGCTCGTTGCTTATTAAAAGGTTATTAACAAAAAAAGTTTGAAAAATATAGCAGGGCGGGAGAGGGACTCACGGGCGTGGGACGTCGTTTCGCGTGAAAAGTGTATGCGTGGAGGCAGTAGGTTTCGCCCCCCTGCGGGGGTTTCACTATTGTTAAACTAGAAACATAATATGTGCCTTCAAAGTACATGTCGGCTTTCCACGCGTGAAAAGATGTAAACCCATGTGGCACCTTTACTACGTTTACGCGAGCGTTACTTCTGTAGTAACTTTCGATAATTTACCCGTTTACGCGGAGTAAATTATCGTAAGTCACTACAAAATCCCGTTTACGCGAACGAATTATCGTAAGTTACTACAGAAGTAACGCTCGCGTAAACGTAGTACTTCGTATCGACAACATATATAAAGGTCATTGAAATCAGTGAGGTCGCCCTTAATCTAAAGTTCTGCCAACTTTAACACTGTATATCTCAAAAACCAGAGCGGTTAGCTTTATAAGACCTATATAATTTTTTGTTTAGCGTTAAAAGTACTACCAGAAACCGTCGTCAAATTAAGGCGCCAAAGTTATCGAAATATAATCATCAATCTGATAAGGCCAATAAATAAACATTCTTAAATCCTACACCTTAAACCTAATCTGACCTAACCCTACAACTTTTCTATGAAACATTTTTTATAATACTTTTTCAAGATATTTCACCGTTCTGAAACTTTATACACCCTGTTTATACAGATGAGTGTTTTAAGATCCATGGGAAACAAGCTTTAGGGAATAATAGGTTTCTCCAAAAGAATTAATCAATGTTTGTTAAAGAACCCGTGTCCTCCGACGCGTTCTTGAGGAGCTACGCATCCTTAAGGCCCCGCACAATGAAAAATATATAAGGAACAAGGAACAGATATTAGCGATTAGAAATAAGAAATCAGGAATAAAGCTGGTGTAGCATTAATATACAGCTTCCGATAGGTTAAAAATCTATTGCCTGTGTTATTCCCTGTTTCCGTTGCCTGTATTTTTCATCGTGCATTCAACTTTATTCTTGATTCTTTAGTCCTAATCGCGAATATCTGTTCCTTGTTCCTTATATTTTTTATTGTGCGGAGGCCTTTATTCACACTGCCTGTGAAGTGGTAACTAGAGTCCTATATTACTTACTAGAGAGACGCAAACTTTACCCCCATTTTGCTGCCGTCGCCATCTTGTGCTCGTATACCCGTACGATATTAGGGCTCAGAATTAAGGCTGATTTATAGAGGCCGTAACCGTTGATTTAAGCCGTAATCTTTAAGAAATTGACCAATCACAGTCGAATGTGAGAAGAACAATTGACTGTGATTGGTCAATTTCTTAAAGATTACGGCTTAAATCAACAGTTACGGCCTCTATAAATCAGCCTTTAGAAAAATAAGGAATAAGGAATAAGGCATGTTGCATTCACTTTAATGTACGTGTACTGAAGTGAGATGCGACATTCCCTTATTCTTTATTCGTTTATCTTATTCCTTATTTTTCTTATTGTGTCTGAGCTTTTATGCTAGGTCTACAATGCGAGTCGTAAAGTCGTGAGTCGTAAGAATTGACCAATCACAGTCGATTATTCTCCTCAAATTCGATTGTGATTAGTTAATTCTTACGACTCACGACTTTACGACTCGCATTGTAGACCCAGCATTAATCTACTACGACTAGAGTCCTATATTAGTAGAGAAACGCAAACTTTACCCCCACTTTGCCGCCACCGCCATCTTATGATCGTACTCCTTACTGTCTATTGGTCTATAACCGACCAATCAGAAAGAGGAACAAGTTTGCGTCTCTCTACTAAACTAATATAGGACTCTAGTGGTAACCAGTCGCACGAGAGCATTGCGCGTGACATATGACAATACTAGTCATGTGCAATGCTGTCGTGCGATCGACTGCCTATCTCACAGGCGGTGCTAATAAGGATGCATATAACTTCTTAAAGACATGTCATCGAAAGACAAGAATTTAAGATAGTTTGTCCGTAAACCCATTTTCTTAGTAATCTTGTAAAATTTGAACAGCATAATAATGTAAACACGATCTAAACACATATGTGTAATTAGAAAAGGATTGACCATATCAAAGTTAAAATAATGGAAGTCAAAGTTAAAGTAGCGCTTTTTTTTTACATGTATTACAATTACGAAAATGATTTTCGATATATCACGTTCCCAATTGTAGCAAGAAAACTACATCTTACGGTTTTAATATAAAAGATAGTAAAAGAGACTTATAAAAATATTCTTACAAAAATACAAAACCTTTAACCGTCTAGTTTTGAAGGAATTGATACGTAAGGTTCACAATTTCTGATATAGCGATTAAATATATAAATAGCTATAACCTGTGAAGATCTAATAGCATCCCAGGTAGCAGACAGTCGTCATAATGACGTGATTTTTACGTCAAATTATGACGTATGTTACGTCATTTATTCCTAGAGTTTAACGTAAAAATGACGTATTTTACACGGTCCTAAGTCACATCCCAAAGACGTCATTTTCTGACGTTTTATTGACGGCAAAAGTAGGTCCAATGTACGACATACCGGTTTCTAGAAATGTTTTTTATGAAATTAAAATTTTAAAATGTCTATTTGATAAACGTTTATAAAAATATGTTCTTTTTTTTTATTAAAAAAAAAAAGCTTTTTTAACTGTTTTGTTATACATGCCATGTGCATATAGCCGCTCTCTCAAGGCGGTCACCCATCCTAGTACAGTACCGCGTCGGAGTCGCTTGACTTCGATGATCCAGTGGACAGTGACGATCTTCTCACCCTGATGCTTCCTTATTAACTGTACTTGTGTATAACAGGTACATCTTTAAAGTGTTCAAAAATTATGTAATGATATCTGCTTGATAGTTCTAACACTGCATGAAGTAGTTGTCATAAAACTATAATAACACACGCAACTAGATCCACTTATACCATAAATTCACCACGTCAATCATAAAGTTACGAAACACTTTATAAATGTAGAATATACCTGTGAAAAATATTGTGAAAAATATGTCATTTTTACGTTAAACTTTAGGAATAAATGACGTAACATGCGTCATAAAATGACGTAAGAATCACGTCATTATGACGACTGTTTGCTACCTGGGTAGTCAATTAAACGTCTATATAATGTCATTTTACAAAGTCTTTTTGACGTATTAAAACATGACGTTAAATATACGTCACTTAATCGACGAATGACGTTACTGACCAATTATGACCAAATATTGACGTCAAAATGACGAGTGCTTGCTACCTGGGATACATTAGTGTTTATATATCTGTACATATGAGGTATTTACACACATATGCATAACGCGGACAATCAGCCGAAACAATATATGTTAAAGCGCGAAAAATTAATATTTTTTTTATGACTTTTGAAATATATAAATTTGACTGATATTTTACTGTGATAATGTCAAAGAAGCTGTACATCATAAATCATATTTACAAAAATTTAGGACAAATTCGTCGGACTTCTTCGTATTGATCATTAACTTTTTGACAGTATTATCATGGACAAACTTTAACAAAAATTGTTTTTTTTTTGTAAGACCTACCTCACTCTAAAGTTTGTTCTATTTTTGAAACACCCTGTATACACGAGGTGTGTCTCAAAAGTAATGAGAATGAATTTATTATGGCCCATTTACATACTTGAGAGTCCCGTGAGTCCTTTAAAGACCTGTGTCCACGATGCTAGAATTTGGTCCAAGCCTTAACGGGTTTTTCACTTTGAGAAAGGCAAAGAAATCACACGGTGCCAGGTCAGGGCTGTAGTATGGAAGAACAAGGATGTTTTTTTAAATTCTGCACCACGATAACGCATCTTGCTATAACGCGCTAACAGTACGGAAGTTTTTGGCAGAGAAAAACATTTCTCTCTTTCCACATCTTACAGCCCTGACCTGGCTCCGTGTGATTTCTTTACTTTTCCCAATATGAAAAATCTGTTAAAGGGTCACCATCACAGGACTTTCGATCAATTCCAAAAGGTCGTGACACATGCGCTGAATACATTCACAGATGCGGATTTTCAGCGCTGTTTTCAGGACTAATAGAACAGTGTGTGCTTTCTCAAGGAGCCTATTTTAAAAGAAATCCGAAGTAACTGTCGATTGGGAGTATGTAAATGGGCTATTATAAATTAATTCTTATTACTTTTGGGACATATATACCTCGTATTATGCATGTAAGAGACTAAATACTATATGTATAGTAATTTTAATTGAGATGACCTCCAAATTTCAGAAGACTGTCGTTAATTACAGGATGCTGACAATACACCAAGACATAAACTTCGAAATAATTATTAGTGTTTTCGCATTCCACCACGTATATTTGATAGCTAAATTATTAAAATATAGCCAAAAACTATTTGATTAATAAATAATTCTAGATCTTGATCAATATCTATTTTTATCAAAAGGATGATACACAGACTGAATTATACATATACGCATCTATTAAACTTAGATAACAAAGGAAATTTACCATATATGTTACCAATCTATCAAACGCGAGTGGTGGCATATAAAAATATTGACTTATTTCGACGTATAATACAAGAAAAAGATTCATTGATTTCTTTCTAATTCGATGTGGCTATTATACAATAAGGAAACAGGAGTCATAAATATTAAATTGTATAGAAAATTCATGTTTATTTGTTTTAATGATTAATCACAGTTGTGAATTGTCAATTGGAATTACTTGTTATATGCCACTTATTGCTAGCCAAAATTTAAAAACATAATTTAATAACTTGAGTAAATAATATCAGATTGCCAGAATTCAAAGATAAATACCGATTTGTCTTTCGGTTGATTCTGAAGAATAAATTCAGATATACAAACCTATACGGTCGTTCACCCGAGTGCGTCCTCATATGCGTGGTTACTGAGCTGCTTTGTGAAAATCTCCTGTCACACACCGGACAACGGAAAGGTTTTTCGCCGGAATGCGTCCTCGCGTGCGCGGTCAGGTTTGCCGCCTGGCTAAATGCCTTCGAGCATGCGTGACACCTTTTCAAAGAATATTAAATTATTAATTAACGAAATTATATTTTTCTAAGAAAGAGATAAAATAGGAAACAACTAATTTTGGTTCTTTGTTTTCAAGATTTTCATGTAAATTTTAAACAAAAATCGATTAAAAATTTACTAGAAAATTTGATCTAAAATTAAAAGAGAGAAAAAAACCAATTTAAGAACATTCTTGTAAAGGATTTATATCTAGACATACTTTTTTTTGAAGCTGTTTAAGTTTGAAATTTAAATCAATGAAATTAAGGAGAAAGATCCAGGTGTAAAACCATAGGGCAAAACCATCTATTTTTACGTTCTTTATTCTCTTATCATTGTTTTAACATATTTAAATCATTTTTGTTTACTAGCTACATTTTGACCGATGCTTTTTTCTTAATAAATTTTTGAATTTTAGTTATGTTTTGAATAAGTTATTAGTATGTTTTAAGTAAAATCATAATTTTTTAAAACTTGAATAATAATAGTCTATTTATGGATTTTTTATTGTTTTTATTGACATTTCATTATTATTATTATTATTATTATTATTATTATTATTATTATTATTATTATTATTATTATTATTATTATTAATATTTTATAGTTACAGTGTGTAATAGTTTATTTTATAGAATAGTTTTAGTATGTTTTTTTAAATTTTTACCATAAATTTTCATAGACATTAGGAAAAAATACTGGAACTATAAATAAATAATATTTAACAATTAATAACTGTATATAATTAGCAAACTTTCGTTCGATACTTGCGATAGCAGATGCATTGTTTTGATTCATGCAAGGACCATATATATGCAATCTTTTTTTTTAACACTTGTCCAGAAATTACTTTATATAGTTCAAAATGCAGGATACAATTTTCTTTTTTTTAAATGAAAACAAATTTAATATTTTGATTATTCTCAAAATAGAAAAAAATGTATAATATTTTCTAATACGATACTGTATTATTACTATCACTAGAATATTATAGCTTATTTCTTTTAAAAGATGAAATATATTAAAACGGAATGGAATAGCTAAATAAATGTTTCCCTTTCGTCCTTCTTTTAAATCCATCAAATTCTGCACTCTTCCCATCGACATTACATTTGGATGTACCGACCTGAACGGCTTCTCTCCAGAGTGGGTGCGCAGGTGAGTTTTGAGAGTACTAGGTCTGGCGTACGATTTGCCACATATCCTACACAGATTGGGTCTGCCATTATCTTCGGGGGTGATACCGCCAGCGGTTGGACCCGTGGTATCTACACAGATCGCATGTTCACCCCCGAGCTGCAGCCGACCACCATTATGATGCGGCTGAGGGTGGGAATGGGGATGACCGATCAGGTCGCTATTGGTCGGCGCGCCCTGATTCACCCTCGCGGTCGTTTGCGCCGCCACCTCCACCGGATTGCCGTACTGTGGGGCGGGACTTAGAAGAGGTTCCACGCCCCAAGCTGACGAATAACTTTGTTCGTATCTAAAAACATACACACACATACACAAAGATAAAGATAGAGATACAGACGTATAACAGAAGAGCAGAGATAGAATCAAATAACTGCACTTTGCATCAGGGAAGATGTAGAAAAGAAGATGGCGGCCATTGTTGGGAGATGAACGTTCTTATAGAATAAGTAATTGATGGTTGAGATAGTTTCAGAGATAATATTACAATATAAGGATGAAAATTTAAAAAATAGAAAAATTTTTCTAATTATTTTTTAAAATATTTTTAATAATGAATTATCTGCTCGGTAAACATTTTTTTATGCAAAAACATGTATAAATATAATTTTATATAAAATATATCCATGGACAATATCGCTAATAAATAAAGAATACCGCCTATGTAACAATAAATAAGTTTTCAGGAGAGACAAAAACTGTGTTAAAAATGAAATATACAACAACTATCTATATAATAAACATTCTTGAATGAACATTGAAACACATCTGTAAATAATATGTATGATTATTTATCTTACCCTGTAGAATGATACAATCGAAGTCAAAAAGTACATTTGGAGAAAATTATTATATGAGTAGATAAGATTGTTTATTTATAGATGATATGTCTTTCTCTTGTATAATCTCTGTCGGTATATATAGGAAAATATTAAAACAAATAATTAAAAAATAATTAGAAAAATAACTTTTGCACTGTTTTTCATAAAAAGTAAAATTGCGATTACGATACTCTCTATACATATAATTATATATTTATATACGATTATTACATTATTATGATTATAATATAGGCAATTTTTTGATTCCTCAAACTTTACTGTCTATCAAAAAATACGAAAATTATTCTTTTAATTATTTTTTCTGTGTACATATATGAACAGAGATTGTACGAAAAATTTTCTACCGGGTGATATAATCATATATTACAAAATTAGTAGATAATAATTGAGACAAAATTAGTAGCAAAAATGGG